>NC_079171.1:52140040-52175040 GCF_947568905.1 Ostrea edulis
TGTGATCCTTTAGGGCAATATTGGGGCCACAATATGGAGTCCAGTTTTATCTTTTAAAAATCACAACAGCTGAACGGAACAGTAGGACCAAGGTGATTTAGGTGAGCAATGTGACCGATGGGCCTCTTGGGTATTTTTTTTGGGGGGGGGGGGGGGGGGGGGTCTAGTAATCTATGTAAAGTCTATATTTTTCAAAAATGCTTTCATTTCTAATTTTTTAGGCCATAGCGAAGTTGACCTACAGCACATCATCACAGAGAGACCGTGGTACAGTGTATTATTTCAGGAACCTTCTTAATGCCAGAAATGTGAAATATGACGTGAAAAATGCCTTTCGGGCCTACAAAATGCTTTACTACACGATTTTTGATGCAATCTGCTGCATTATGTTCTTGAATGAATTTGACAAGAATGAATTGGAATCAGAAATAGAATTACCAGATGGTTTCCTTGACCAAAGTGATGAAAGCAAAATATCTTGGATGAATGACTTGTGCAGCAGAATAGTTCACAAATGGTTTTTTGATAGCAAGAATGATATATTTTGTGAACTAAGACATATTCTAGAGGATCCAAATCACCTCGAAAACTACTGGGTAAACACGGGGGAAAATGGTCGTTTCAAATGTCATTTTTGCGAAAAGACATTTGCTTTTGTAGGAAGTTTGAAAACGCACGAATCTGTGAAGCACCAGCATGTTACGCAGACTCCGAAAAAGAAAACTACAACTCGTACTAGTAAGGAGGACGAATTAATGAACCACATGGTTCTTATATTCAAACTCATAGCTTTACTCAAGAACCTTGACACTGCTATTGATATGGCAGATGGTTGCAGATCTGTGAGGTCCGCAAAGTATGAGATTCCAATATTCAATCGGACAAACAAAGTCAAGTATGTCATTGGATGTGTACAGCTTATTGACTTGACTGAACACACTTTGATTGGGCAGCAGAAGGAGCACTTGATAGCTAATCGGACAGTAAATGTACAGGGTGGAAGAAACAATAACATCGCGTTAGATGAGTATCTAGAAATCATCAACCGAGACAGCAAAAACATTGTATCTGGACATCAGACAAAGGCGAGCATTATCAAGCATTCCAAGCAGTTTCCACATTTAGTCAATTACGTGAAGTACTTTGATATTGTTTCCGAGATTAAAGCGCGGAAGGGATTTCACAAACTCCCAAACTATAAGACAGATGTAGCAAAAGTTATCAAAGAACTTCTAGATATCAAATGCTTAGTGTTTCATCCAGAGAGAAAATTACATTGTAGAGATCTCTGTGTGGACAGGGACCCCTTTTACAATTCGGAAAAAGGGTTATCAACTATGATCCATTGACACAAACCACTGACTCCCTTCAGTCGATTGAGGAATAAAACATTCTAACATGTAAATTGTCTTTGTAATACATGTATTATTACATGTACATGTATTAATAAATAATTGTTGATGTAGTTTTCAGTTCCATATTTCTTCAAGGGAAGTTACTGTTTCTTTTATTGGCAGTTAAGGTAGCTCACTACACCAAGGCTTACAATCTTATATGACACTATGTCACAAGATGACGATTTTTTAAAATCCAAAATTACATATTTTCTGCATTTTTGGCACATGTACTTATTATATATCATCACATCATTCATAATTAAATCATTTTGTACTAATTTGAAATTTTTTAAAGGCATAATGAGCCCCTAACACACTTAATAGGGTCTTCAAAGCAGTAAACTCATCTTGGTGATGTTCTACTAGAAAAACAAAATATAAAGAACATTGTGGTACAAATTTTGCAGAATTGCAGCTGAAATGGATTTTTTTAGCAGGACATTGAATTTCTTTTTAATTGAATTATCTCTGTATTATTGATAATCCTCAATGCTAAGACTATTGTATTCAATATTTTTTTGTTGAAAATGGAACTTGTAGGAAATCCATTATCATTCAATTCCTAGATGGACAAAACAGAAGTTAGATTCCAATGTTATTATTCACCTTTAACGTCTTCCATCTCCTCCCTCAAACAATCACTCTCCCTCAATGTACTTTATTGTTTCTTGTATGAATGTACTGTATACTGCAAAATGTGTTGTCCTTATTTTGCCCAATTTGGTCCTCGTCATAATTTTTAACGATAAAATGCAAAAAAAAAAAAGTTAACACAGATCAACAAAGTTTACAGTATATTTGCAGAACATTAACAACTATTTAAAATGGTCAAAGACTACATTCTTCTACATCACAGGCTTCACAAATTTCATTATCACTGAAGCGGTTGTCATCAGAAATGTCATACTCATAATCTACAGTGTCACTTCCACTGGAACTATCAGAATTCATATATTCATTGCTACACAACTTTTCTAATTGTAAAAGAGAACACTTATTACACTTGCACATATCTGCACATATATCGCAACAAGTATGGACATTCATATCTTTTTCAAGTTGAAGTAAATCGGCATCGGACATGAAATTGTTCATTAAATTCTTTCTACGACAACTTTTGCAAGAAATAAAACTTTTTATCTCTTGATCAACATTTCTGCATTGGTATGAATTGTACATTATTATTGCAATGGATTGTTCACCATCCCTTCCTACTCTACCTATTGACTGTATTAAATCAACTACATTTCTTGGAGGTCCATATAAAATAACTGAATTACATTTCAAAACATCTATACCCATTCCTAATGGTGATGTAGATAAAATGACTCTTTTTTCACTTTTTGTTCTCAAAGCTTCAACTATAAGTTTCTTATTTTCATCTGGTGTTTCTGAATGATACATATCAATAAATTTTGCACATTCAACAATTTCTCTTACAATGTAGTTGTACAGTTTTGATACATCAGATATTGAATTACAATAAATGAGTGTTCTAGGGAATGCTTCTCGAAGTGAATTCAATGATTCCATTAACCAGTACATAGCAGCTTCAATGTCTTTATCAACTTTCTTAACAACAAGTTTGATATTGGACTTGTTTGGACAAATTGTCACTTCAGTGGTTTGGACAGGATCTAATCCCAAAACCTCGGAGACATGGTTTTTAATTTTTTTGGTACATGTTGCACTTAAGGCAAGGAGATTCGCTTGTGGACATAAAGACCTCATTTCTCCAAGGTAACGGAACCATTTCCTGAATGCTTCACTTTCGTGAACTTTCACTTCACCACCCCTACAATATAAAGACAATACATATATGTCTTTGAAGGGGGCGTAATAAAAGGATGCAAAATTAACAATGAAGGATAAAGACCATAACTTGCATTTAAGTGAACAATACTTGCCATTCATAAATAGTATGGAATTCATCAATCACAGTCACTCCAATATTGCATTTCTGAAGCTGCTTTCGAAAATCATGGTTTCCAACTAGTGTTTCTGGTGAGGCAAACAAAATATCGAAATCGCCACTTAGTATCCTCTCATCCACGTCTTTGCTTCTTCCTATGAAAAAGATTTACAAATGATGAAACTTGAATACGTACATGTATGATGAGGAATGTAAATCATTTTATGTTTGTTATTAATCCAAGACTACTCTGCCACTTACTACCCAGGATTCCTTTTAATAGGGATTTATCAGTAGTACTCAGTACTTTAAATTCTCAAATTGGCTGAAAAATTTATTCCGATTTTACCAGGTGTAGCAGAGGAAATCCGAGATTACAGCACAGGGACTCATCATAATTTCTTTGTTTGATTAAAATTTTACAACTGTTCTAGATTTACAATAGATGGGATGAATTCATGACGATCCCCGAGATTATTACAGCAGCTAGCAAAGGATTCTCCGATTAATGTATTATTTTAAAATGCAATTCAAACAAAATGTACACATACCTTTATAAAGTGCCCTCAAGCAGTCAATCTTGTCCAGACGTTTTACTTGGTCCTCCATAAGAGCAACTAACGGGCAACAAACAATAATCTTGCTCTCGGCATCAAAACAAAACTCATTCCAGTCCTTGTCAACTAACCAGCGTGCTAAAGGTAACAGGATCTGGTATGGCAAAGACTTGCCAAAACCTGTCGGTAGAACGGCTATGCAGTTTCTTTTAGCAAGCATACTTTTCACTAATGTCTTTTGTTCTTCTTTTAAACATTCTATAGAAAAGAGTTTACACACATCTAACAACACTTCTTCAAATTTGTCCGACGCCATCTTGTTTGCTGATTTGTCTAGGATTGTCTAATACGCGCGATGTGATTGGCTGAAAAGGATGTGATATTATGCTAATTAGTAGGTCATTCACATGTGACCCCGTATGGAGTTTCTTCAGACCTCCCACGCAGCGACTATCCGTATATCGAGCGAAGTGAGAGGTTTGATTTTAATCAGACTGCTTTTAAGACCACCCTCCAAACTCTTACAACTACCAAAGATGAAACACCTGTTGAAACCACCAATGAAACACCAAACACAAAGACCATCAAAGCCTCTACCACTATCAAGATTACGGTACCTTTTAAGACCATCCTCCAAACCAGTACAACTACCAAAGATGAAACACCCGTTGAAACAACTTCTGATAAATCAACTACAGACGCTACGGTGGGGAGTACCAACAGTAACCCACAGGAAACAAGTTTCCATCCAAACACAAACTTCAGTATGTCCAACATATTTTTTTCTGTGTATAACACTTAATGTAAAACTTATATGGTACCAATTTTGATGCACCAGATGCGCATTTCGACAAATAATGTCTTTTCAGTGATGCTCAACCGAAATGTTTGAAATCCGAAATAACTATGAAGTTTTAGATCTAAATATAGCCAAAAACAGCGTGCCAAACAAGTGGAGCCAAATTCGTCCAAGGATAAGAGCTATGCATGAGGGAGATAATCCTTAATTTTGAAATGAATTTCTAAATTTTATAACAGCAATTAAATATACATCCGTATTTTCAAGCTAGTAACAAAGTACTTAGCTACTGGGCTGTAGAGACCCTCGGGGACTAACAGTCCACCAGCAGAGGCCTCGACCCAGGGGTCATAATGTAAAAGTTATACGGTACCAATTTTGATGCACCAGATGCGCATTTCGACAAATAATGTCTCTTCAGTGATGCTCAACCGAAATTCATTTCGAGTGAACAGTGATCATGGTGAAATGATGTAAATGTGTGTTGTGCTGTTTTTTCGCGTGAACAGTAATTGGATTGTGATGACTGTGGTTGTCGATACATGATTTCTATTTTATTTGTGTCTCATTAATTATCGTATCTTATAACATTTTAATATGCAACATTAATAAAATATTATTACTTTATACAAGCACTTTTTATTTCATATCATGTATTTTAGAGTTGAAATAGTATCTACCATAAATGTAATTCTAAATTGAGATTTCATGTATATTTGCATGATAAAACAAAATAACTTAATAAATATTTAATGTTTATCATTTGAAACTTGGTATTTTTTTAAGTACATTAACGTTAAGCTATAATTTAAAGTAATTGATTTACAAAATTAAGATTAAAAAGACAAAGAAGACAAACTATTATACATCCAGCAAAATAAAATTCATAAATAGAAGGAAAACAAACCAGCTTATTATTTAAAAAAGATAATTTTTAAAGTTATTTGATTATAGAAATCATAATATCATTAAATGAATTATTTAAAAAAGGGACAGAATCTCAATATATTCTATCATTATACATGTATATATCCTACAACATATTCTTATTGCCTTATTCTGGTTATATCTGAAAATAGACTATAGCCTACCTGTAATTAAATTATTTTGTTCTCTACCTGCACCCAATTCTCACTTAGCCAACACAGAGTTACCTGTATTTTTTCAAAATGTTGGTTAAGTGGGAAGACACCATACTGGTTATGATCACATTCGGCAAATAAACGAGCTTACCAAAAAAGTAACATACTTATTACGAAATAGTTCAAAATTTAGGATCAGAAATAAGCGATTTTAAACAACATACAGTAGGCATCCATTTAATTACACCAAGAGTATTTCATAATATGACTAAACATTTAGTCCTAAATATAAATGTTGGATATTAGAAACTTCTACAAGATTTCTGTAAAAAGCTGTTGACAGAGATGTAGTGCGAGTAGCGCACGGACCTCTGGCAGAGAATGACTAGAAATGTGACATTTTTTCGGGTTTCCTTAATATTGCTTCATGTATTTGAAGGAAGTGTATTTGGCATATAATATAGATGTACGGTAAATACATAACATTTAGTTCTTTGGTCTTATCATAATGACTGTCCCTTTTACCGCTATGAACCTTTGTAATTCATCATGACGGGGTAATTCACACACATCAGAGCAGACTCCGCGTACTCCACGTTAAAGTTTGTATGACAAGACACAGTGTACCACCAGTTTACAGTTACTCGTACAGTTACAATGTCTGATGCCGTCATTATCTGGTCACATGCAGAGAACATGAAGGTCAATCTACTGTTGAGTTGTACAATTTAGGGGGGGGGGAGGTTATTTCATGGGACAAGCGGGATAACTCCGTCTTTTACGTTGTGACTCCGTGAACTGGAAGCTGCGGGTCCCCAACTTTAATCAATCTGCCGTTGCCATTGTACATGTGTTGTTCATCTCTCCTTCTCGTTACAGGAGCCAGGCCCATAACACTGGTAACATTTTGGGGGCTCGTCCGGCGGAAAGGAAATGATGGAGCGCATGGAGGAAGACCTTCTACTCCTGTCTAAGTTGTATACAGCAACATTAGAAGACATAATGGTGGTGGCAGGCTTGAAGATGGCCCCTGAGAAGGCATCACAGAGGACATAATCCATGGTTAATTAAGTGTTGACACATGTATTCATTCATTGGACAATAAAATTTTACAATGCTGTGATAAAAATGTCATATTTTTTTAATTTCACAGATTGGAGAACTGCAAACCAAAAACATGCTTAGGAGAGCAGTTCAGATTGGCCATGGTGGGATAACTGCTCTCCTAACATTATGGGGAAAACCAGCACACAATTTAGATGTACAGCTTAACAAGACATACAACTTATTCGCTTTAAAGCCTGGAAATGACTTTGTCAACGATCATATAATTCAACCCTATCAACAACTTTCAAGGTAATTAAATAAATATTTTCAGACAAATAGAAATACCTTAGTTAAGGATTTTAAACACTAGATATAAGGACATTTAACCATTTTCAGTTTAAATTTCCATGCCTCTTTCATGGTTGAAGTATAAAGATTGAAATAAAATTTCTTAAGTCTTGTTTATTTCGGACGTCTCCGTGGGCCATTGAGCGCAATGCTTTAACCACACGTTAAAGCATTGCGCTCAAAATCACACGGCCTCTCGTCTCTATTGGCGCAGGTTTAAATCCTGCGTACGTAGGTAAGTGAGAAAGTATCCTAGTTTACTTTCGGAAGGTCAGTGGTCTTTTCCCAGGTATATTGTATATGGATTTTCTCTTCCACGAATAAAAACTGGGCGCCACTAGATAACTGAAATTGTTGAGTGTGGTGAAAAATATCAATCAATCAATCTTGTTTATCTATTTTACAGGAAATATCAGAAGAAGAAAGTGCGGAACTACAATTTAGTGGCGAGATAGAGTCAGTATCGTTTGAAAAGTAATTACCATATATATATATATATATATATATATATATATATATATATATGGATTAAGATTATCTCCCTCATGCATAGCTCTTATCCTTAGACGAATTTGACTCCACTTTTTTGGCACGCTGTTTTTGGCTATATTTAGCTCTAAAACTTCATTGTTATTTCGGATTTCAAACATTATGGTTGAGCATCACTGAAGAGACATTTGTCGAAATGCGCATCTGGTGCATCAAAATTGCTACCGTATAAGTTTTACATTATGACCCCTGGGTCGAGGCCTCTGCTGGTGGACTGTTAGTCCCCGAGGGTCTCTACAGCCCAGTTGCTAAGTACTTCGTTACTAGCTTAAAAATACGGATGTATATTTAATTGCTGTTATAAAATAAGTTCAGCCATTTACTGACTAACAGTGTCCTGTTTGCCCTGATTTCTCTGGTAAAATCTTAATCGTTCTGCGATCGCCAGTGGTATAGGTTTCAAGTGTTGCGCAATCAATGTTTTTAAATCGGCATATGATTGTTCAGATGCCTTTTGCGGGGACGTTAAATTACGAATAAATCCGTGCATTGTCTGGCCACACACTGTCAACAATATATACTTCATCTTGTCATTATCGTCAATTTCATTGGCAGTGAAAAAATGCTCTAACCTTTCAATATATTCGTCCCAATTCGTATCGAACTCATAGGTGTCGATCTTTCCATAGACAGCCATCCTCGTCTCTAATTGTGATGTTTGCTTTATTCAAACATACAAAACATATAAAACATGCCTTCTCGCCAATACACATACAAGGAAAACGTGCTTGCATTCTATAGCAACAAAACGTTACGGTCTGAATTCCGGATTGATAAACATTACAATTTCTGACAATTCACATTGTATTAAATTGTTAAGCCCTTCTTGGCACACTGATTTTGACTGCGGATAACTCCGTTTACCTGATCAGGATATAGGGCTCACGGCGGGTGTGACCGGTCAGCAGGGGATACTTACTCCTCCTAGGCACCTAATCCCACCTCTGGTGTGTCCAGGGGTCCGTGTTTGCCCAACTATCTATTTTGTATTGCGTCATGCGATTGATCACTGCTCGTTATCTTCACCTTGCATAAGTGTGTATGTGAAATGAAATTGTGTTTGTGTTCATTATTTATTTTCATTATGTAAAACGTTTACGGTAACAATTTGGATGCACCAAATGCCATTTTGACAACCGAAATGTTTGAAATCCGAAATAGCAAACAACTTTTAGAGCTATTCTCGGGATAAACAGAGTGCCAAAAAGTGGAGTCAAATTCCTCTAAGGACACGATCTATGCGTGAGGGAGATGATCCTAAATTTTGAAATGAATTTCTAAATTTTATAACAGCAATTAAATATACATCGGTATTTTCAAGCTAGTAACGGAGTACTTAGCTACTGGGCTGTAGAGACCCTCGGGGATTAACAGTCCACCAGCAGAGGCCTCGACCCAGGGGTCATAATGTAAATCTCGTATGATATCAATTCGGATGCCCCAGATGCGCATTTGGACAAATAATGTCTTCTCAGTGATGCTCAACCGAAATGTTTGACATCCGAAATAACAATGAAGTTTTATAGCTATTTCAGGGAGAAACAGAGTGCCAAAAAAGTGGAGTCAAATTTCTCTAAGGATAAGAGCTATACGTGAGGGAGATAATCCATAATTTTGAAATGAATTGTTGCAAATTCATGTAAAGAGAACACTTATTTCACAGATATGTTTTCAAGGTTGAAAAATTGTAAATAAGGAAGGATCTTGATGCTAAGCAACTCTTTTATTCGAGGATCCTTTTAAAAATCTAAAAAGATCTCGCTCATTTCAGTACACTTGCTTCAGTGAAAAGTATTCGTAAAACATTTTTCTATTGTTTAGAGACCAGGTCGAATGTGTGTCTTTTGCAACAAAATCATTGAAGGGGGAAAGTTAAAGAGACACATAGTAAGTCCCCAAAAAACCACACGAGGAAGTTGCCACTGTACTGAAGAAACCTTTAGACAAGCAAAACAAATGGTTTGAAAAAAGCGTCAAGAGGGAATATTCAAATACAACATGAATCATTTTCATGGGAATGATGCCAAATTGATGAGGGAATGAAACCGAAAACACCATATGAGCTAAGAATGTGCTTAGAATACAGGAAGTTCTTCTCTAACAGAACATTCTACAAACATAAAGCAACTTGTAGCAGTCTAGCACAGCCAATTAAAACGCAAACACTCAGGCCTCTCGATCTTCACCATGACGAAGAATTTGTTTTAGATATCTTAAACATGGGATGGTCCAGTCGGAAAATTTTATTAGAGAAAAAGCAAGATTGTTCAAATCATTGGATATAAGCATTTCCGTGCTAGAAAATCAGAATCCAGGAAATCAAGCGAAGTTAGAAGAGAGGTCATGATAGAAATGAGGGAACTAAGCAGACTTTTTTTGTGTTTCCAATCTCTTGGAGAGGAAGTCACTTTTCAAGACATGTAGGAGAGAAATTATCTAACAACCCTCAAAGAGGCCTTCACAAATCATTGTACAGGAGAAAAATATGGCATGAAAAGTAAACTTAAATACCATTTTCCAAAGAAGAATGAAAATACTTGTGGGATATTACTCAGAAGTACAGCTTGACTCCAAGGTAAAGGAATTGAAAAAGTTTAGGAAAGCATACAATTTCAACCTCCCTGATATTGTTAGCAAAACCAGGTACCATACAGAGAAAAACTCTTTGAAAAAGGCAAGACTCCCCAGAAACCTACCAGTGGAAGATGACATGAGAAAATTGAAACATTTTCTTGTTCAAGAAATAGATGATGCCAAGAAAAACTTCTTTTTCCTCAGAAATCCAGGTGGAATTCATAGCATCATACCACTCCTAAAGCAATAGTCTGGAATCTTCCTCCCCTCATCTAGCATTATATAGAGTTAACCTGACAACTACTAATGAACGAAGGCAGGTATATTGATGAAGTAAGAAGTTTTAAAGAAAATAACTCTCAAAGGAAGGGTTAGTCTGTTCTTTTATTTGCATGAATCCCTGCACCGGATTTAAAGTAGGGGTCTTGTAGCGTGACGTCATGTCCGGATCGAACTCCGGTATTGGTTCACGTAATATTATATATCAAACGTCAAAAACAGAAATGGCGGCAAGAAATGAGATAGAGAAATTTGTTGAAGCATCACGGTTGAAACAAATTCATGCTCCGGAAGGATGCGTTAATCAGATGACGAAAAGTTGAAAGAAAAGATTGAAAGACCTGTGATACCCAGTTTAACCCTCTTGATGATCATGTTTACATCGATAATGTGACCCGTGATATTGCCCAGGAAGAAATACTTTCGGCACCGAGTTCAACAAGTATCCTACCATCTCTCAAATCTCTTCTGCTTGTTACGTTTGCCGAAACTATTTCTTGTTACGTTTGCCGAAAACCGTAACAAGCAGAAGAGATTGGAGAGACGGTAGGAGAATTGTTGAACTCGATGTACTAGCGAAAAACCTGGAAATTCCATATCAAAGTTGTTGCGCAACTAGAGGGAAGCAGTCTGAAATCCAATACACATCGTGAGTGTTTTTGTTTTGATTAATATATTCGCAGAAATATCAGACATTTTAGCACTTTTTCTTCTTTTTGCGTGAGAAATGAAAAGATGCGATCCATGGGTGTTTTTCTCGGTTGTACGGGATATATTTACTCTCGCTTGAGAGGGATAATCGTGTTTTAGCGAGAATATATCTTGCTATAGATACCAACCTGTTGATGTTCAACTATACACTACAAATGTATGAGGTGTTTAAAATGAAAATTATTAGCACATCATAGTGATTACATGTTAAATATTTCTTATACTATGCCAAACTAGATACAACTTTGTAAAATTTGTAGATGGCTGACGGTCCATATTTGATACATTATATAACTAATCCCTTATTTGTTATGTGGTATGGTGGCGTAATTTGGAGGAACCAAGTTCGAATATACGCCGAATATATATATATATATATATAGAGAGAGAGAGAGAGAGAGAGAGAGAGAGAGAGGTACGAAAATAAAGAAAACTGATTGATTACATATAGGTATTGTTTAACCTCCTGCTCTAGATTTTTTTTTTACCTCCGCGTTTGCCCTCTTATCCAAAGAACTGTCTCAGTTAGTTAGTTACCTCTTATGACAAGCAAGGAGTACTGAGGATCTATTCAACTCAGATACCCCTACAGAACTGTGTAGAGAGTTTTATTACATTTGACTTAGAAGTGTACACTATAAGAAGTTTCTAAATTTTGCTCAATTCTATTTCAGCCAGAACATCTGATATTGTTCAGATTGCAGCAGTGTGTGGAGATAGAGAGTTCAACAAGTATATGACACCTCAGTCCCCAATAAGTCTTGATGCATCCTCAGCAAACGGACTGACTTTTGTTGGTGGAGTGATGAAGTATAATGACAGAGTGGTTGAACATGAAGAACCCTTTGAAGGAGTTCAGCAGTTTGTAGAATTAGTTAAGACTATTGACTTGTAGAATTTGTTAAGACTATTGATAGTAAACCTATTTTGGTTGGCCACAATATACAAAACTGTGATCTACCAATTTTGATAAATCAGCTAGTCAAATATGAATTATTTGATAGTTTTGCAAGCTCTTTCAGTGGTTTTATTGATACCTTGCAAGTTGCAAATTGGTCTTTTAGCAATAATAATGTTGAAAACTTTAAACAAGTTACTCTTGCAAGTACTTTTTGGATTGATTGATGTTTTCCGCCATACTCACATATACATATTTGTTATATATGTATCTTGTTATAATATTTGTTATCTTCTATTATGTGAAAATCATCTTCAAAATGGCTATTTCGGCCAAACAAATGTAAATATAAATTGAGATGCTGTGAAAATATGCTGAGAAAGTGCAGATTGTTTAAAATGTGCTTTAACAAGCACTCAAATATGAACATAACATGTGAGTTTGAATGAAAAAAAGTCAGTTTTTTTTAAACATTCATATTAGTGGTGTTACAGTGCCATATTTTTGACTGCCGAGAACCTGTATTGAGTTCAATTTTGTACCACCATTATTAAAAACAAGATGTGTTTGTGAAACACAAATGCCGATAATGGCCAATTCAGAAAATGGCCAAGGACAAATATCTTGGTACCAGTAGAAAGATCTTGTTACAAGAAATGCTCATGTACAATATGAAAGCTCTAATATTTACCATTCAGAAGTTACATCCAATGTAAATTAAAAATAGGTCAAATGTCAAGGTCAAAATGTTTGGTACCAACGGAAAGGTCTTGTAACAAGGAATACTCATGTGAAATATCAAAACTCTATCACTTACTGTTCAAAAGTTATAAGCAAGGTTAAACTTTTCAAAAAGTAGATCAAACTCCAAGGTCAAGGTCACTGGGTCAAAAATGTTGGTACCCACGGAAAGGTCTCGTCACAAAAAATACTCATGTGAAATATCAAAGCTCTAACACTTACTGTTCAAAAGTTATTAGCAGGGTTAAAGTTTATGACAGAATGACAGACAGGACAAAAAGAATATGCTTCGATCTCGGGGGCATATAAACATGAAACTATGTTAAAATTTCAGTTTCAATTATATGTATTTAGTTAGATATATTTATTTCATATTTGAAGAAAAATATTGCAGCAACATATCTCTATCAAAATTTTATGGACATATTCTAGGACTTCTTCAATGAATTCTGATATTGCCGTTTGAGAAATGGGGGTACACGTAATAAAATACCATACTTTACTCATTATACTGACAAAGGAACAATCCAAGTATTTAAAGTCAAATCTTTGAGAAATCACAAGTAGGTCCAGGAGTAGGGCCCTACGTTAAATTAAAATCAGTAGAGCAGCAAGAAATTCAATTTTCAACTCATTTTAGCGACTTTTTTCTAGGTACTCAAGTTAGAAAGTTAACTGACCTTATAGGCAAGTTATGGTTAAAGTTGAGCCTGTTTTCTTTTTATAGGAGAAGGATGGTGATTATGAAACTTATGGCAAGATTATTGAATGGTGGACCAGCACCGACATTCATGTCAGAGTTTCTTTACCCCACTATTGAAGATATTGTTGATGATGAATACAAATAACAAGTGGAAACTTTTTTATGGGGGGGGGGGGGGGGTAATTAAACCAACAAAATAAAGAACAAGACAAGATGTGTTTGTGAAACACAAATGCCCTCCACCCCACCCCCCCCGATAATTGCCAATTCCGAAGATGGCCAAGGTCACAAGGATCATTATAAATTACACAATCAGAAATCAAACAATAGCAAAAAACCACAAAGAAGTTATTGAGAACTGTTACAGTAGTGAAAAAAGAAAAGAGATATTTCTATTTGTAATTTATCACGGCGTTATATTTATAAAGAGAGAGAGAGAGAGGGGGGGAGAGTTATTGAGATATTTCTATTTATAATTTATCATGGCTTTATATTTATAAAGAGAGAAAGAGTTATTGAGCTATTTATAATTTTCACGCTTTTATATTTATAGAGAGAGAATGTGTAAAACTGTAGCAATAATAAAGATAGATGAAATAATATGGCATGGCAATAGTGTTGCATCTTATGACAATAATTCCTCATTTAGTCAATGATTGAGAGTAAGGGAGAAAGAAGGGGGGGGGGGGGGTAGACTAGCTAGCTATGTGTCAACTACTGTTTGGGATACCATCATTACACAAACACTACGTTCACAGAAACCCTACAGACGGCCCATATTGAGGGGTATATTGATCATTCTTAATTTGGTTGTAAATGTACACAAATCTATTTGGATTTATTCATTCTCTCGAAACATGGATATTTTACCTACTACACCCACGACCTCCCAGGACACCAGGAAGTGCCCGGAAACACCGGGTAATATTATATTTAGGAAATTATTTATATACGATATATAACAGTTTAATTAGAAGTTTTAAAAAGCACAGGTTTAGAAATGGGCTAAACCTGTTAGCTGCAATACATAAATATGGTTTACCATAAATATGACCAAGTTTGAAGGTTTACGGGAAATAGTAATGCAGTATGCATGTAGGCAGAAATTTTAATTTTAATTTTTTTTTCTTTCGCACAAATCAAGACACTAAGCATAATTTTTGATAACCTGAGAAGTTTCCTGTGTATATCATAAAAATATACACAACAGCCGATCTCTAGGCCAAGTAAATCATTACAAACAAATTTACCATTTCCTGTGTTTTTATTATGTGTAGTATGGTATAGACCATTACAACTATTATTACAGTTAAAATGACCGATTCCTGTGTTTCCTCGTCGCTCAGATTACAAACAACATCAGGCATGCATTGAAAGCTGGGTATTTTCACAAAATCGCCTCTTATTTAGAATAATCAACACGCAGTTTGAACTTGACACGAGCGATTTGAAAACAAACATTATAACATTGAAAAATATTTTTATCTATGACAATAAAAATTCCAGCACATTTAAATAGTATCGATAGAAAACCACAATTATCCCGTAACTTCGGGACTTTGAACAAACGAGAGGTACATGTACATCTAGGCCTGGTATGCATCACTTTTAAGTCGAATCTTTGCCCCTGTAAAGCCAGTCGCCTTCTAATTCTCAGGATCTCGGTCTACCTGAAGTTTTGAAAAGTGTTCTGAACACAACCGTCTAATATCTGTAGCATCAAACTTGTGTATGATCCATGCCATCCTCCGAGCTGCATCCTTTTGAGGAACTAAAATGATTAAATCGGCACCCTTCTTCTGAATATTGGTGCAACCGCATGTCGCACAATACACCATAGTCCATTAATTGATGAGTAAATACACTGATAATGCTGTTAAAGCGGTTTTATAGATAAAATAATAGGATTATCACCTAAATCGTCACAGGCTTACTACGTGCTTTCTCATTCCAATTGTCGCATATGACGTCCCAGTAATATGGCGCGTAAATCTCCGATCAAAATATTTGTATTTGTATTTCAACTCGCAATATCTCTGTAAAAATGCTCACAACAATTTTTATTGTATATTAGTATCCTTTTCAACTATAGTATAACGAATATTTTTCATAAAATTATGAAAGTCTTAAAATTACGGGACAAGTCCTTTAAGGACCCCTACCACTCTTACAATGTCAAAGTAAGTTGTATTTTTTCTTTTTCCTAGTAAACATTACGGTATCGTAAAAAAATATATATGATATATATTGTTTTATAATTTTAAGTCGGTGCATTTGAGGAGAGGTTCGTGATGTTCAGCACCAACTCACGCATTGCATCCATGGTTTGGATGAAATACCATGCCAGTTAAGTAAAAAAAAAAAAAAAAGAATAAAAAATTGTTAACATTTGAAATTTTTTAAGTACAAGTTGAGTACTTGTCTTCATTTTTAAGACTGCAAAATTATGATCACTCCTTGACCGTCAACCCTGGGAGTCCGAATTCTCCCTTAACGTAAGAGTAAATTTAATTCAAACATAACTCTAAATGTGAGAGAATAACTATTTTTATGATAAACAACTTGAGAGTCTTTGAGACATATCAGTCCAATTGTCATTAGGTTCAACGATGATATAGATCTGGGTGGCATCGGCGTATATATGATACGTCATATCATGAGGTCTGCATACTCCCCCTAAGGTTTTGAAAAAAGACAGTAGAGTCTCGGACTCAGGACTGAGCCTTGCGGTACACCACATTCGAGGAGACAAGCATCAGACAAAGATGAACCGACAGCAACACGTTGATATCTATCACTAAGATATGATTTAATCCATTTCAATGCATATAAGTTGTTTAAAACGACGGAGTGACTTGTTGTTTTCACGTCATCTTATAACGTCTGAACACTTTACTTTATGAATATGACTTAATGAAATACAATTTAAACAACATATATATTTTAAATTGAATATTATTCATACCCAGCTATGTAATACATTGATTTGACATGTTACCGATTTTTCATTACATATTATATCAAGTAGACATAATAATATCAAAAATGGCCTTAATGGTATAAAGAATAGACCACCGACCTAGCATTCCATGTATCTGTAGGTCTAAAAACTAAGTATGCCTGGGTATCGTCAGCATAGCAATGATACATGATATGATGTCTGCGGCAGATTTCACCAATCGGTTTTGCAAACATTGCATAAAGTCTTGGTCCCAGAACTGACCCTTGGGGCACTCCATATGGAAGCAGAAAGTCCTTAGACTTTGCAGTTCCTACAAGTAAGATTGGATCCATGTAAGTGCTGCACCAGTAATACCAAATGATACCTCCAGTCGCTTAATGAGAATTTGATGGTCTATAACATCAAAAGCTGCTGAAAGATCTAGCATCACCAAGGCAACACAAGAACCTTTATCCAATGCTGTCACAATATCGTGGTGTACCCTTAGAAGAGCTGTTTCTGTTGAGTGACATGGGCGATATGCAGACTGGGCCACGTCATTTAGGTTGTTTCAATCTATATGGTGCCCTTGCGAGCTGATACCACTCTTTCCAAAATTTTGGAAAGAAATGAGAGGTTTGAGACAGGTTTGTAGTTCCGTAACGAGTCTGGCTCCAATCTTGCTTTCTTTAATAACGGACGTACAATGGCTTCTTTGAAGGAAGATGAAAATATACATTCATTCAAAGATTTGTTCACTATTTCTGCAAAAATAGGTAGCACAGATTCTAATATGGGTTTCAGAAGTGTTGCAGGGATTATGACCAATATCAATTTTTTAAAAAGTAGGTCAGATGTCAAGGTGAAAAGGTTTAGTACGTATGGAAAGGTCTTGTCACAAGGAATACTCATGTGAAATATCAAAGCTCTAGCACTTACTGTTCAAAGGTTATTAGCAAAGTTAAAGTTCCATACAGGATGACAGACAGGACAAAAACATGACTTCAATCTGGGGGGGGGGGGGGGGGGGGATTAAAAGCTGCAAAGGAACAATATTTCATTTTCATACTCATCATTGCAACGATCAACAAGTGGATTGTCAGACATAGAAATAAAAGAGGTTCCAGTTACTATTTTCAGTAAATCTGAAGAAGAGACAATGGCAAGATATCTGTCTGAAATGGCACAACGTGGGATGGGCCTTCGAAATCCCTTCTAACTTCATGACTATGTAGTATGTGAATTTTGCTTCATAAAGTGTCTGATATTCGAAAACAATATTTTGACTAGTATTGTGAATTCTGGATCGCCGATCCACAAATCGAGTAAGAGATCGGCCGAAACTCCAACTTTAAAGTTAAAGCGAAAAATACTGTTTTAAACCAATTAATTTCTTCTGTGGAAAAGCTGAGCGTACACAAGAGACAGTTAGTATCGGAAAGGTTGGAAAAGTACATGTAAATAACAGTTGCGGTTTTTTCTTCTTCTAGAAACCTTATATAAATATACTTAATTTGCATACCAAACTCTAGCTGACTCTCCATATGGCTGTGCACTATATGCGCCGTAACTTCCGGCGAACAATTTAGGAAGGAGTCTTTTTTTCTGTTTACTATATGCGCCGTAACTTCCGGCGAACAATTTAGGAAGGAGTCTTTCTTTCTGTTTAAGACGTTATATTTCGTTCGCGGAAATGGACGAGTTGTTACGATTGATATGAAAGCCCTACCTGTCACGGTTCAAAGTTATTTTTTCTGGTTATGTGCCAGCAGCCACAGTCAGACAGGCCAAAAAGTAGATGCTCCCGATCTATCGATACGAGGCCATAATCATTTTGAAATGCTGATTATCCAATTACATTTGGTTTCATCACTTCAGGAAATTCTTTCAAAAGAGCATTCTTTTCTTGAACACGTTGATAGCGTTTTCTTTCCCGTTCCTTATATTCCTCTTTTCTCTGGTTTTCAATTTCCTTTAATTAAGAATCCAATCAACCCAATACCCAAGTTACTTTAATTAATATTTGAAGGTATGTTTAGACACATGTATAGTAGGAAAATATGTTAAGAATTTTTTTATGTTAAATTTATGAGACAGCAACTCAAGAATACAACGATATAAGGCCTCAACCGTGCGCAGCTTTTTGTGCGCCGTAAATCAAAGGTTTTTATAAAGGGTGGCTCTGTAGCTCTCTGTTATGTCAAAATATTTTTTGCAGCTAATTCCAGATATGAAAGTTGAACCTCCAACAAACTTTTATTGGGCCTTTGGTAGATGATCTTACGCTAGCTTGTAAGGGTTATTGTATGAAAAGTTTTCAGTTCCCGATACAACATATCATTTTTAAACAAGCATTAATTTGAGTCGGCTTTGATGTCCCTGTTAGTAAAAAGTGATGTAGTTTTTTGTGACATGCATCAACTAAAGGTGTCAGTTTTTATCAAAGTTGTACACGAACTTTACGTATACCAAGTGAATTGTTCTCAGATGTAAGACGAATGTGCATAAAACACTCATTAGAAACATTAAGCCATCCAGAAAACCTACCAATTGAAAGGAATCCTCAACAAGTGTAATTTGTTATCAGCAAAAGTGAAGGAAATTGTCCATAACTTCACTAAAGCGAAATACACATGGTTAAGGACACTGTTGCCGGGCTAACATTTTTCAATGCAAGACGCGGAGAGGAGGCATCTCGAATGCTGCTGTCAGACGGGAAATTTTCAGCGAGAAATGTATAGTTTCCGGACAGCCATATTTCAATTGAAAATGATGTATATCATATTGATTTCTTTTGATTCATATGCCACACAAAGGAGAAGAAACCCGATGTGGTCTTTGGTGACCAGGTCTTTCAACAGTCTATCGGACTTCCCATGGGCACGAATTGTGCTCCTTTGTTAGCCGACCTGGTTTTACATTCATATGAAACACAATTTATTCAAAAACTTCTACGTGAGGAGAAGAAATATTTTGCAGTGACCTTCAATTCGACATTTAGATATATCCACAACGTGTTGTCTATTAACAATAATAACTTTCATATGTCGATTCGATATATCATGTGAGCTCAAAATAAAACCACAAAGTCTCCCACTTCTGCTTCATACTTGAACAATTTATTGAAAGTCGACATTAATGGCAAATTAACAACTCAACTGTATGACAAACGGGTTGATTTAAGCTTTTCCATTGTCTACTTCATATATATATATATATATATATATATATCCAAAATTGAAATAGTCTCAGTAATCGGATACTAATATTAAAAAATATGAAAAGAAAACACAGGAATATTTATTTATCTTTACGGAGGATTTGTGTTTTTTTCCATTTTTTTAAATATATATAAATTATTTATATTGATCACTGTTCGTTATCTTCACCTTTCATTGCAAGGATAATAGCGTGTATAAAATCTTCTCTATAAAGAATGCATTGCTAACATGATTCAAACTAAGCGCCCTTGACACTACTTTTTCAGAGGAAAGTCCCATTAATAATAGACCCCGAAAGCATTTTTATACGCCGTCTTAAGACGGGACGTATTATGGTATGGCGTTCGTGTCCGACCCGTAACTTAAATACTACAAGGCCTAGAATCATCAAACTTTGTCTGCAGATACATCTTGGGTAGAAGGTGTGTCGTACATTAAAACCAGGTCACTGTGACTTTTCATTAAGAAGATATGGCAAAAACTTGTCCGGCTCATAACTTGGAAAATTATTAGACCTAGAATCACCAAAATTGGTCAACTAATGCATCTTAGGTAGAAGGTGTGTCGCATCCTACTTTAAGGTCACTGTGACATTTAATTAAGGTGATATAAAAAAATGTTTTAATGGGTACAATCTATACTGTTAACAATATGTGACGGGCGTATCATGTGCCGTGGCGGTGCACTTTATTTAAAGATGTTACTGTTGAAACTGTGCAGGGCAGAGACGAGGGCTATGACGTCCTCGACACCAGCTGTTTTCCTATTAAATAAATTGTCTGAATTGTTATATACTAAAGAAGGTCTTAAAGGACTATATAGCCACAGAATGGCAGCCCTACAAGGTAGATATTACTTGCTTCTAATTAACAAATCATGTTACTATGGTTACTAAGATAGTCATAAAAAGTACTGTAATCATGGTAATAGAATGACTATTAATTTTTTTTAATTTTGAGAAGGAAGTGTTATTCTCCCTGGTTGTTTAATTTTTCTATAATATTTAACAAGGTAAGCAATAATTAAATTTTTAACGCCACAATGAAGTGCTTATAATTGATATTTTTCAGAATACATGCATTCAAGGTGTAAAAACCTTTGAATCAACGAAGTGTCACCAAAATTCTTATGCAAACGCTTCAAAATAAGAAAGGAAATCTGAGATACAGAAGTTCGGGGAAAAGGTGAGCCAAAAAAAAATTGAAGAATGACTGATAAGACCAAATCGAGCGATTGAAGAGTGACGTATTAGAAGAAACCAGAGGCCAACAGGCCTTATCGGTCACCGGAATACTAGAGAAAAAGTACCACTACTCCCACACGCCTTATCGGTCACCGGAATACTAGTGAAAAAGTACCACTACTCCCAAAGGCCTTATCGGTCACCAGAATACTAGTGAAAAAGTATCACTACTCCCACGGGCCTTAACGGTCACCTGAATACTAGTGAAAAAGTATCACTACTCCCACAGATAAACTTCATTCAAAGTACGCCACAAACCAAACTCGTTAATGCATGAGAAAGTACAGCATCGACCATGTTTTTGTAACAAAAGGATAAGGGACCGGTCATTTAAATTGGTTAAGGGGGGGGGTGTCCGCGACAGAATTTTTTCCACACTCATCGGGCGACAAATGTTTATTTATTTTCGCTTCGCGACAATTTTTTTCAGTTTAATTTTGCATTACTTCTCTCTGGGACTACCATTTGTTCAAAACCTTGCTTCAGATATTTTTTTCTTCTATTTCTTCTGGGTCAATTCTTTTTTCGTCAGCAACAAGAGACACTTCAGTTTCGCGCATTTAAACCTTCAGCTATTAAATCATAAATGGGCAACGTAAATACATAAAAGTATGGTACATGGAGCAGCGTCATCCCCAGGATGCGTCAACTATGGACTTAAGTACCTAGCACAAACACAGCAAGAAATGTTCCCACAAGCTTCAGAATTTGTTCAAAACAATTTTTACGTGGATGATGGCTTAACGGGTGTTGATTCTGCAGAAGAAGCTATTCAGCTGATACATGATTCAAGAAAACTCTGCGCCAAAAGAGCTTCGACTACACAAGTTCATCTCCAATAACAAAAATGTTATAGACTCTGTACCTGCGTCTGAGAGAGCAACTTGGGGAAAAGGGGTTCGGAATTTGACTTTACGAGAGTATCCAAGCTCTGGTATGAGCCACCACAGCCAAGTATATCAGTAAGTGTCTTGAACAAACCAGATCGATACTTTGCACATCGTTTTTCCCTGTGGATGTCCCGCTATCTTTTCCATATAGAGCTTTGTTGTCCTCAGGAAGACTGCAATGGGAATATTACAAATACAGGGGTCCCTAAAAAAACCCGGATGGTGCTGGAAGTAGACACCTTTTTATATAACATGGCCGGCGAGTACCTTAGTTGTCCGAAGTGCTCCAAAAAGTCATTTATTTCAGAATTAGCATTCTTTTTAAGCTTAAAACTAAATAACCTCTCTCCCTTCTCCCTCTTGTGTTTGTCACATTTAGACAAGAGGAGATAGGAGTGTTGTCCCTTTTCTTACATTGTATCCCCACTTATCTGCTTTATTCATTTTGACCTTATGTATTATGTTACTCTCTATTTGATGAAGGTAATATATTTCCCATGATGTACATATTGGACTGGGTTCGCTCTAATGGAAGCACCATAAACATAATTAAGTAACTTTAAGAAATACTTTATTTTAGGTGAATCTTGTAATTCATGTAGAGTGGTTGATAATATTGTATTTTGATAAAATTCTTTCTTTTCATTCTAGGTCATCAGTTGGAGTGAGGGTATATTAACGCAGCTTGATGATACCAGCAGAAATCAATTTCTATGCATTTAAACTTCACAATATGCATGTGACATGAGGGTTGTCATGCTTCTAGGAAACAGTAGCAGTGCTGTGAGCAAAGTGGTAGAGGAGCAGCATGGAAAGAAGTATGTCACCAGCTTAAAAAGCTACTTCTCCAACTGCAAGAGATTGAAACCTTCTGCTCACAGGGGTTTCTTTGGCGTTCCTCATTTCCAACGGCCTTCGCCCCAAATGTCAGTATCAAGACACCGTTGGTTTATGAAATTGTACCAACTGGATGTTATAAACAGACTGGATTACATCAAGGCATATATAACATATTATATAAGAACGCACAGAATCGTATGTGGAGCAACACGCTCAAATCCGGACTCAAAATTCAGCTACTTGCGTAGAATCCGTAATAACTGTGAATAAAAACATGAAACAACGTAGTGATTATCACATTCCAGAAACCTGTACATCTACATTGAAACCCCAGGCTGTTACATATTTTTCACCACAGCCATTTTTGGATACAAGAGGACAAACAGCAACTTCAGACTTTACTCGTTATCTCCTTAAAAAGGATTTGATGCTCTCTCGTCTCATCAAGTTTAGTGACCAATCTGCATGTTTTTAGCAAGGTTAAAGTTTTCAAAAAATAGGTCAAACTTTCCAATGTCACGGGGTCAAAAATGTTGGTACCCACGGAAAGGTCTGGTCACAAGGAATACTCATATGAAATATCAAAGCTCTCTCACTTACTGTTCAAAAGTTATTAGCAAGGTTAAAGTTTCAGACAGAATGACAGGACAAAAACAATATGCCCCCCCCCCCCCCCCCCCCCGATCTTCGATCTCGGGGACATAAAAACATTGAATTATTTATATGTGTACTAATTAATATTCAGATTACCGGTATATATTTTTTACATGCATTATCTATAATCTTCCAGAAACAATAAAAAAAATTCTTAGGTATGCAGTGTGAAACAGACTCTTTGTTGACAGAAAATGAATCATTGAAGCAACAGGTGAAAGAGCTCCAAAAAGAGATGAACAGACATAAATGGGGTTTCCAGAGAATTGCGAATGATAACAAGACCTGCTTTATACTGGACTTCCCTCGTTTACTGAGTCCATGGTTCCTTTTCAAGCATGCGTATTACTTAATAGTGCTTCCATAATGATTTCAATATAAAATTTTAGGACAACCGTATCAAAAAATATGGCAGCATCACACATCATGATGAAACAGTAGACGATGAAGAGGAAGTTACTCCATCCTTCGAGAACTTCATTGTATTGACATGGCTATGTCTGGTACATGTAGCCTGGTGCATAGTGAGTTACCCAGGCGAGTTTGTTAACGCTATGGAACAGAGCTGCGCAATCTTACCCTGTCTTCTATCAAACCTGAGATATCCCAATCATTACCTTCGCTCTTAAGATTAGATACGTTCTAGTGAGGATGTGAAAGCAAGGAGATCCACATCTACAGGACCAGTATTCACACCTTCCCGATAGTCCAGGTCCATACCTTACCCAACGTCAGCCACGCCAAAGGTAATGTCCTTTATGCAAACTGACTGGTGGAAAGGACTCCCACTTTCCAAGTAAGTGCACCTTCCTCCCAGAACAAGATAGAAAGTATATGATCAAAGCTTGACAGATCGCCCACATATTACACGAAGATGACACTGACTCTGAGGTAGATGGGGCCCCTATAGAACTTGATATTCATACCAATCGTGTATCTGTCCGTCAGTCTCCATATTTAGACACATTCTATAACCATCATCCTATTAGGCTAACCATTGATTCAGGAGCCACAGGTAACATGATTCGGGCTTCTACAGCCAAAAGGATCAATGACATAATATCTACTTCCTCCCAGTCTGCACACCAAGCTGACGGTTCCTCGCCTCTCGTTGTGATTGGTCAAACTCACTTTCAACTCACCAGGGACAATCTCTCTTTTCACTTTGTGCAATGACACCATGGTCTCTATGAACATAAATCACAGCACTATCGTCACCATATAAAATCAACTTGCAGTCTTTGTCCATACTTATACCTATATTATTGACATAAATTAAGAATAGAAGGCCTAAAATGATCCCCCGAGGTACTCTCACCATCTATTGGGTTAAAATTGGATGCTACATTATTGACCTGAACTTGCTGCTGTAAGACATAAAATACCCTGTGGATAAAACTCTTAAAACCTCTAATTTGTAACATAAGATTTTATGTCAAAATGTGTTTAGTGATTGATATTCTTTCCTACATCAAAATAGGTCATCAATATGATTTATAACTTTATTGTAATTATAATTTAGAGCGGTATTGTTATCAGTAAAGCTGAAAATATCTCACTTCTGATACAATATTATGTACGAACTATGCAGATTTCTTTTGAAATTTTTTATTAAATATTTTGTTCCAGGCAACGGTCTATCACGATAAAACATTTCAGAGAAAGGCCTGCAGGAGTTAGCGCATAATGGGCTAATTAAATTAACCGTATAATAGTTCGTGAACTTAAAAAAAAAAACAATACATAACTGTAACAAAGCACGTACTAATGAGTGATAATTATGAGAACATGTACTCTGCATTAGTCAGTCAACATTAATCTTCGACGTTGAATTACTTGCGTTTCGGCACCAGCATATCTACTATAGCATTGACGGATCCCAAAATTTCGGAAAGAGGGGGCACACGTGAATTAGTAAAAATTATGGAGTTTTACTAACATTACATTGTAACTTGAAGTGATATGGGGCCTGGACGAATTACGGACGTTTCGGGAGGCCGACTTTGGTAAACGATTACTTTCAATTTAGTAGAATAAAAAGAGAGATAACTCATATTTTAGAACAGGCCCATTCTAAAACACGAGTTCTTTCCTTGATCTGGAACGTATTGCTTAGAACCCCATCAAACAGTCACCAGGGTTTTACACAGCATTTACATGTTACTACCCATTTTAAATGTAAGGGGAATTTTTGGGAATGCAGTCATTGAGCTTCCCGGGGATGGTGATGGGGGACATCCATGGAATAAAATGTCCAGATTATTACAGCCATATAAATTGATTGATTACTTATTTTATCTTTATTGTGTGACAATTATAGAAAATGACTTGGAATATATATAAAAAAAAATGATTTTTGTTGAAAATTCTCATACAATTTTGTCAAGTTTCTACAAATGAAGGGGAATTTTTCGTCTGTGGTAGGGGAAATATCCATTTGTTGCCAAAGAGAAAATGTACCTTATACAGGTAGTAAAAACCTAGAAAAATCCCACGTCACCCTCCAAGACATATTAAAATCATATGATATTTGAAAGCTTTATATTTTTCAGAATGTGAAGGTTTACATACTAGAAGAGATTCAAACAAGACCAATGAAGACGCGATTTGGAGATACTGAGGAATTTCTCACGGAAGGACTAATCGATGGGAAGATCTCATCGATTAGTTCATTCCGTGAGAATGACATCAAAAAGATGATGGTCCACAAGAAATACAAAGTATTTAAGATACAGGATACCATCATATACGGCTTCGAAATAAAAAGAGACTCGGTGTTAAGAAATCTTTATCTATTTCAAATAAATTATTATTAAAGACTTTGGGTGTACTTACTAAACCATTCACTTTCGTGTTGTCACTTGGATAATAGTTTAGTTGCGAAGACTACGAGTTTAAACAAATGACATACAGCCAACAAAATACCAATGATGGTGCACAAAAAATATAAAGTATTCAAGATACAGGAGACCATCTACGGCTATGAAATAAAAAGAGACTCAGTGGTAAGAAATCTTTTTATATTTCAAATAAATTATTATTACAGACTTTGGGTGTACTTACTAAACCAATCAATTTCGTATTGTCACTTGGATAATAATTAGTTGGGAAGACCACGAGTTTAAACAAATGACATACAGCCAACAAAATAGCAATCTTTTAAAAAATTATGTATGTTTTGCCTAGTTACATGTTATTGCTATACATGTCTTATCACACAGTTGATGTGACTAAAGCCTGGCAATATTTGCATAGAGCAAGTATCATAAGAACTACAACAGTACAAATCATTACTGGTGACGTGCACAAAGACCTGTAAAATGACGATTATATTCTTACATGGATCATGCGCTCACACCACTTCTTGATTAAAATTTCTGAGGAAAACTAGAACTGTCCTTTTGATACTATATTAGTAATGCAATTTTTTTCAGTGAACTAAATTTTCCTATCATGCATAAATTTATATAAAAAAATTTAATAGCTGCTTTTATACAATCTTGACATCACAGGAGGGTGGAATTAATTTAAATCAATTAAAATTGATATATTTTCAGATAATGGAGACGTCATTTGAAATGACAGAGGAGGAGGAAGAACTAGTGAGGGAGTTTTATACTCCCTCACTAATATCTCTCGAAGACGCTGCGTCGATTTCCAAGAATCAGCGTTGCTCGGTTGGGCCGATGGAGGTCACTGAAGTATGTATACAATTCTCAGACAAATATTGAAACTAATTTCTATGATCTCCATAACACTAATTGTAACAATATCACATCATTTACCTGACTCTCCTTACCTTCGCCCTGCTGTTTAACTGATGTATTGGACTTAACTTGATATAATAATCACAATATATATAAGCATGATACAATGTCACAAGACAATATTGTGGTGTGAAATTTTCAGAGCTATTTCCTCATTCCCATTTAAAAACTAAATAAATTGATCCTGATATTGTGAACCAATCCTACTCGTAATGGTCATGATTTCAACATAAATGATAAAATAGTACTCTTAACAATTTCATGAAAATCTTCTTTAAAGGAAAATAAATAAAATGTCTGATAAAAAAGTAAATTTATTGCATTATGACTTGATATAGAGGACAATCCGAAAACATGAGTCAAGTATCTTTCCTTGATACGGAACGTAGTGTGTTTGTGTAACAGTAGTTTAAGACTTCCGGGTAGTGTATTAGAGAAGCATCATTATTAACAGTGAAGAGGGCCGTATACATTTACAGCAATCACACCAACAAATATGTTAACGTTAATACAAAATCACACTGCATAAGTTAGGTTTCCTTCATTCACGTGAAAATAACCAACTTTGCATGTAAAAAAAAATAATAGAAAATCAATTGTAAATAGGACACCCCCCCCCCCCCCCATTAGAATGTTCTATCGTTGAAGTGATTTAATTCCTTAAGGAGGGCCTGTCCCGTGACACAAATTATTCTAACTACCCCCACCCCCTTTCAGGATTTCGCGTGTTTTATGACTGAAATTAGTACATACTATATATTGCATAAATTTCCTCAGGATCTTTACTCTAAACCCGAACTTAAACCCATAGTTAATCATGCCAACAAAGTACACATGAAAATGAATTTGTAAAAATAATTAATGTTGTAAATAGAGGAAGATGCCCCCTCACATTATTTTGTAAAGGGGTATAGCGCACTTTGTATGCAATTTCGCCAACATAAATACAATGTCAGTTTATACTTGTGTTTACCCAAATTACTTAATAAGATATTGATGTGTTGTTAGTATCTTATTTAATAAGCATAAACATCACCGTAATTATATAGAGTATATAGTAGATGTAACGTAATGGGCATCAAAAATTGCAAACTGTTGCAAAAGGCCATCTTAAACCAGAAATAAACAATGAAATTGTTTTACTTGATTATGACTGTATACAAGTCCGTTTGAGTAAATTTGGTTTAAAGTGGCCCTCTTGTTGAAAATGGATAAAATATGAAAAAATCGTTCTCAAAATTTACCTTGAGATTTAGCAGCCTGTTAAACCTTTAAACTCATGGTTTAGGTGCTCGGTAATCTTACATTTAAACCATACATTCCGAGTTCAAGTCCAATATTTTTTCAATCTTTTTTTTTTTTGCTTTTCATTATTTTTTTTTTTTTGGGGGGGGGAGTCGTTTTCTTGAGGGGGAGTTTTAAATGTGATACATATATTATAACAAATATTAAGTCATTTTCATCATAACTTCTAATATTTGCAAGTTATGACTTAAAGAAGGGGAATTTATTCCGAGATCATTGTAGTTTCGTTTGTTTACACTAACATGTTCCTGTGTGCACAGAATTGTGGCTGACGAAAAGTTAAATACTACAAGAAAAAGGACACAAATGCACAGCATGTAATGAGTAATAATAGGCCAAGGGAGGAAAAGAACTGTTATACAGTTTGACTTCTCAAAAGAAAATATAAAAACTCATGTAGCAACTGTCATACGATATTTAAGCAAAGCTAAACACTCGTATTATCAACCAAAGGCAAATGAACTGATGACATCTATTAAAGGCGCTGCAGTCATGTCAGAACAGCGAGTTTTAAAGTAATGCCATATGTAAAGGGGCTGTTGTGTAATATGAATGCACAGGTCTATGAAATTATTGTGCTGGTCATCATTCCAAATAGGAAAATGGTTTATTAAGTCATAAATGTCAATAATGCTAAATGATGTCAATTTTCCTATTTTTGTACATTTCTTGCAGAGATAAAGACAAGTCTTTTCATTATATGGATCAATTGTTGATTAAAGGTACATACGTACTCGTAATCAAATTTTCTTTCTCTCCAAAGTAACATAGTTTATCTATAATGGCGTTTTATAACAAGTTATGTAGCGTAAACTAATTGATTTCGTCCCGAAAGGAAGAAATCGTTCACAACAAGTTCTTCATTTTTGACCAATATTTAACTCGAGAAAATCTTTGGTTAACCTATTTGCATAATGTATGCATTGCGCGCGCCTTTTAAACACGTGATTACAGAGAAAACAATGACGTCGGTAAGTATTGACGTAATTTCACTTTGAGTAATCTTTTGTATATATTAGAATAAGAACCTTTCCGATTAAATTCGTTTTAGTAGATCATGTGCAAAACACTAATTATTAATTACATATACACATATCCAAGAATTGGTTGAAAATATCCAAAATGAAAGACTTGAATCTCTTCTACCAAAAATAGCGTCTGTCGTTCGTCTTGCCACGCTTTGTTTGTTTATATTTTATTTTTGGAACTTTACAGATTTTAGTTTGATTACTTATGGGCACGTGTAATCGGGGGAGGGGATACGTTTTTGAAAATAGCAATCATTTGTTATGTTTGGATATATCAAAGATATATGTTGCCCCCCCCCCCCCCCTCCCTAATGACATGTGTTCAATAATAAAATGGATCGAAAGCAAGTTGGAAAGTTATGAATAAAAATTATTTATTGAAGTATGGACATTCATTGATAAAAAAAAAATTAAAGAAACTACTTCTCTTCCGGATGACCCCCTCCCAACAACACGCACATTAAAACCGATGTGCTCAACTTGTGAGAATAGAATGGGAGATTAAAAATCACTTGTTATCCACCTGATTCTATAGCATTGCCCTTACAATCCTCACCTATTATCTCAACCCAATAAATAATAATCACATGGACTCTTTTTGACAATTTTCAGGAGAGATCTAGTACCACAACTATACAGAGCAGCGATGAAGAGATAGATGTTCAAGGTCAAGTGAGAGGTAGGGGCAGAAACCGTGGAATGGTGTTCGAGGTAGAGGAGGCAGGGGGAGAGGTAGAGGAGGACCATCAAGAGATGAAGTTGCCCTTGATCAAATCAATAGGAGTGAAGTTTTACGGGTAAGCAACAAACACACGCAAAATAGATTTGTACACAATAATATACAAGTTACTGAAAACATGACATTGCCATGTACCCTATTAGATTTACACATTTATGTATGATTTATATTATAGGAACACATTTCAATTATGGAGGTGGATGAACTTCGAGAACTGTGCCTCACGATGACAGAAAGACAACCTGGTCTCGTTCATGACATCATACATCCACCTACTCCACATGTGGGCTTCCACCCACAACCTGGCGGGACTTGCCCAAACTGGTGTGTTTGTGGGAAGTACCGGGAGATGCCAACAGAAGGGAGAAAGTGGGCCGTGGGTAAGAACAATGCATAACTCTTTTACCAGTAAGATGTGTGATCATTAGTGTACACCATAACTCTTTTACCAGTAAGATGTGTGATCATTAGTGTACACCATAACTCTTTAACCAGTAAGATGTGTGATCATTAGTGTACATACTCTAAACATTTATAGTTGATTTTTTTCAAAAAATTGTATACAAGACTTTTGAAGATGGATTGTATCATTGCTAAGTTTTGTATTGGTCAGTACACATATTGCTTTCAATTTACTTCCTCGGGAGATAATATAGAAATGTAATTTTCATACCACATTATGACACAACACATCTTTATCACACCTATGTTTCTAAAAAAAATATCTAACGCACTACAAGTAATTTCTTCTATAGGACTTCTCGGTGCTAATTCTCGATGAAGCTGTGCTTGCCCTTGCCAGACTGTATAGGAGAGACATTTTGGTCTTCAAGCTTACCGACAATATTTCTTGTGGGCCCATGGCAGACTAGGTGTAGGGGACATCCTGCGCGGTTTGGTCTATTAGAGACAAGTTTCCCGACCCTTTTGGTCAATACACTGGATTTGTGGCAGGGTGAATATAATTGTACATAGCCAAATGTAATATATATATATATATGGTTTGTAAATGTAATTGTGTATATACTAACCTAAAAATTATGATAACCTTTTGTATATTACTTTAATACTGCGAATCCAATATTGTAATTCTCTATAAATATCCTAGAATTTTTGTTTGTTATTGCAACTATGAATTTTGATCTATGTTCGGCGCTTACGGTCATTGAGCAGTGTGGGTTCTTTAGCATGCCACACCTACTGTGACACAGGTCATCCGTTTTTAAGGTCATCTCCGAGGACCCGTGACATTCACACCTGAAGCCGAGCGTTTAGCGATGGAACTGTCACTACCTGTTTTAACGACTTAGGTCTGTCGCAGCCGGGATTCGAACCACGGGCCTTCCGCATGTGGGGCGAACGCTCTAACCTCTCCGCCACAGCCACGTTATTTTTATTGTTTTTTGTTATAAGGAGATAAATGACTGGTGTTGTGTTATATTCGCATCAAACGAGACTTATTATACAAGAAAGGTGAAGAAATGTAGAGTAAAGTTAGACGACATGGTTATATACTCCCACCACTCAAAGCAATTATTACACGCCACAGATGAAATATCGCAGAGGGAAAGACATGACTAGCAGACGCACTCTTTAGAGCCTACTTACCTGAAGCTAAGTCCGAACTTGACATGTGTGACATCAAGGCTTTTGATCTCCTATCTGTGAGCAAGCAAAAACAAACAGAAATCGCAAAATACACTAAAGCGGAACTAGAGGCATTGTATCAGATAATTGTTGATGGTTGGCCTGACACCAGAGACCAAGCACCTGTCAGCACACACAGTTTCTGGAACTCACGAGACGAGTTATCTGTTATGGACGGTATCATTTTCAAAGGAATGAGGATCGTCTTTCCACCAAGTCTTAGACCGCACATGCTTGAACTTATTCATCAATCTCACTTGGGGATAGTCAAGTGTAAACAGAGAGCTCGTGAAGTCGCTTACTGGCCCGGTATGAATTCCCAGATCGAGGAAACCGTGTGCAATTGCTCAAAATGTGCAACCTTTCAGAACAAACAAACCCCAGAACCTCTTAAGCCATCACCAGTACCAGATCCACCATACCAAGTAGTAGGATGTGATCTGTTTGACTTTCAGTCCAAAAAGTACCTCATCTTAGTGGACTACTTTTCACACTATGTTGATGTAGTTGAGGTGAAATCTCCGTCAACCACCTCAATGCTGGAAGCTATGAAGTCAGTGTTTGCTTGTCATGGAATACCTAGACAACTACGGTCAGATAATGGACCTCAGTTCACGTCAATTTGTCGAGTGTACGACATTGAACATAATACATCAAGCCCAAACTTCCAGAGCTCCAATGGGGAAGCTGAACGAGCCGTTCAGACAGTTAAACGTCTTTGACAGAAAGCGGATGACAAATATGTAGCACTACTAGACTATCGTACGACACCCTTGGAAGGTATTAACCTGTCACCAGCTCAGCTACTGATGAACAGAAGAGCCCGCATGAAGCTAAACAAAGCTAATCAGAAAAAACACTTTGATCAGAGATACAGCGCAAAGGAACTAGAACCACCAAAACCCACTGCTAGTGTCAGGATCATGCCAAACAATGGAGAACGACAGTGGAAACCTGGAACCGTGGTAGATAGACACTCCTGCCCCAGATCGTATCTAGTCCAAGTCGGAAGGAATCTTCTACGACGTAATCGTAGACACCTGAGGAAATCCACAGATAAGGCCAACGCTGTTGAACTACCGGAATCTGATGATGAATTCGCACCACAAACCATGGACAATCCTCCTAGTGCACAACCTCCATCAACTAGTGAAACGCCTTGTCCTGAAATTGACATTGAACCTGCTTCGTATGTTACGCGCTCGGGCCGAACTGTCAAGTGTCCCAGGAGACTAGATTTGTAAACTTTCTGAATGGAACTTCCAGTTGTGTTCAAAGCTTAATTGACTTACCCGTGTTCAATTAGTTATTTTGTTTACAGACATCGCTAAAGTTAAAGCTGTATGTAAATTTGCATTATCAATGTAAAGTCATTTTTGCTTAAAGGGGGAAGATGTAGTGTATTATGTTGTTATGCATCGGGTTCGATGTACGTATTAGTATTAACAAGAGGTACTGTGAGCAATTCTCACTAAGAATACCCCCCGCTTACCCCAATCTCCCAAAGGGTGTTGGTAATAGGTATAAACTACCTCTTTTCTGAGTGTAAAAAACAAATGGCATGACAAACCGAACCATATTGCTACTTCAATGTCCAGTGCGCGTGACCTTTGGCCTTTTGACCCCAAAATCGATAGGGAACATCTTCATCCCATGGGTAGTCCATATGTATGATATGGTGACTGTAGGTGGAAAGGATAACGCTTTAGAGCCCGGAAACCATATTGCTACTTCGATGTCCAGTGCGCGTGACCTTTGACCCCAAAATCGATAGGGAACATCTTCATCCCATGGGTAGTCCATATGTATGATATGGTGACTGTAGGTGGAAAGGATAACGCTTTAGAGCCCGGAAACCATATTGCTACTTCGATGTCCAGTGCGCTTGACCTTTGGACCCCAAAATCGATAGGGAACATCTTCATCCCATGGGCAGTCCATATGTATGATATGGTGACTGTAGGTGGAAAGGATAACGCTTTAGAGCCCGGAAACCATATTGCTACTTCGATGTCCAGTGCGCTTGACCTTTGGACCCCAAAATCGATAGGGAACATCTTCATCCCATGGGTAGTCCATACGTATGATATGGTGACTGTAGGTGGAAAGGATAACACTTTAGAGCCCGGAAACCATATTGCTACTTCGATGTCCAGTGCGCTCAACCTTTGACCTTTTGACCCCAAAATCGATAGGGAACATCTTCATCCCATGGGTAGTCCATATGTATGATATGATGACGGTAGGTGAAAAGGATAATGCTTTAGAGCCCGGAAACCATTGCGTCTACAGACGGACGGACAACCCGATTCCAGTATACCCCCCCCCCCCCCAACTTGTTGCGGGGGGTATAAAAATATCGGCATCCATCTTGTATTGTCGTATAGCACAGATACGTTACTACTACCGGTGAAGGGCTGCTAAATTTAAGCCTATGTTCGACGCTTATGACCATTGAGCAGGGAGGGATGAAAGGTGTGGTACAGTATTTTTTGCAACCGGTAGGGGGACTGTATTACCATGCATTGTCATCCTCTTAAGGTGGCCCCAACCTAACCCCAGGGACCAAATTTTTTATAACCTTGAATCTACACTTTCGGGTAGCTTTCATGTAAATGTAAACTTTTATGACCCAATATTTCTTGAGAAGGAAGATTTTTATAGATTTTCTTTGTATATTTTTGTGTGAAACTTTGAACCCCTATTGTGACCTCATCCTACCCCCTGGGGTCATGATTTTAACTAATTTGAAACTGTCAGGAAGCTTTCATATGAATTCGTACTATCCTAGCTCAGTGGATTTTGTTGAGAAGATTTTCCGTATATATTTGTATGCAAAATTTTGATCTCCTATTATGGCCCCATCCCACTCCCCGGGGGCCATGATTATAACAAACTTGTATCTGCACTGTCATGAACCATTCGTGTAAATTTCTACTTTCCAAGCCTAATGGTTATATATATTTCTATGTACAAATTTGATCCCCTTCAGTGGCCACATCCTATTCCTGGGGGTTATAATTGGGGTAATATCTTCCCGGTGCATTTAGCGTTTGTTGAACTGTAATGTGAAAGTGAATTAGAAATGACTAACGTACGAGCTGACATTAAAACGAGTAATTCGATAA